>NW_021639805.1:0-7556 GCF_001865345.1 Cryptosporidium ubiquitum | reverse complement strand
CTAAACCTAAACCTAAACCTAATCTGCCCGAACCTAAAAAGAGTATTATTTATAGTTTTTGTAAAAAACTTCGTGTACTCGTATACATACATTTTTATTTAATATTCAATTGCATTATTCAAGTCTTTTAAATCCAGCCTTTTCCCAAAATAATATTTTGAAATTGATGTAATTATTTGCTTCAAAATATAACCTTCTGCATCTCAACTTTTATAATCAATTAAATCCTTACTCTTACCTTTCAACCCAGAAATGCAATGCAATTCATAAGAAATTAATTTTGTTCGTAAAGAATTTCTCATGCTCTGAAATTAACTTCCTTAAAAATGATTCTCCTACTAAAACAATTTCAAAATCTTCTAAAGGTTTTCTACTTCTACCAACACATTTGCCATATTCAAATAATCTACAATCTATTGATATAACATCTAATTCCATTTTCAAACATTCTTTCATTTTCAAATTCCTCATTAATCAGAGTTTCCGCTGTCTCACATAAGAAATTTACCAAATAAAGTATCTCCGCAAATTATTCAGTTATGGTATTCATCTCAAAATCCAGATCCAATTCTGAAACAATAATCTAAATAATATTTGTATTGATACACAAACCAATTATTAATGAGTATTGCGGTAACTTCCTGTAACTATCTAAAGCTAAAATTGTTTTCGAATATTTATATAAACCCCTGTTTACAAAATTGAAGAATGCATTTTCGATGGATAAATATATTTAAATAATCTTGGTACAACAGTAGTAATATTATACTTTAGAGAAAAATTATTCCTATCTCCACTTTTATCTGATGGCCTCTCTTTCAAAACAATAATGATAAATCAATTATATTACTTCCAAAATTATAAAATCCATAATCAAGTAGAATTTTAGTGATCTAGACCAATAAAATCACTTTATTTTTGATCTTACTACCATAATTCTATTATTATCCTTTTTAAAACCTTTCTTTTTTTTGACTTCTAGACAAGACACACTGTGTATACTGTAACATTGTCATTTGAAAATTAATTGCAACATTAAAAAATTTGCCGGATTACACAATAAATATCCTTATCCCAATCGCTTCTATATTTTTATATTACTTATTAATTATATGATACTTTTATATCATCTTGAAAATTCTATTAATTTCTGTTACTTTATCAATTGAAATCTTCTCAAAATTCCTATTTTTATTGTCATTTCTACTTTTCCCCACAGTTTGATTCATTCCTTTATATATAATTTTTTATATTTATTTACATATATATTCATATATATATTCAATTAGTTTATTATCTTGTTTATACACATCGCTTAAAATAAAATATTTGTATTTTATTTGCATCTGAAAGTTTTCTCATTTATCATTCTCACTATTTTCCATTTTCTTTAACTGATTTATTCTACTAATTATATTGTTTATATTCTAGATTTTTTATTCTATTTTTGTAGTTCAATTCCTCTTAATTTAAAGGACCCACAAATACAGACGCATATATCCAATACTTTTTTTTGTTTATATATTTACGCATCTCTATGTATATCGGACTGTAAACCTGCAATCATTAATATTATCATCTATATTATATTTTTCATAAATGCTTTATTTAATTGTGTATTTATTTACATGTAAAAACGCGAAATATACATTTCTAGTCAGCAAATATTCACACTAATACTCTATTTTCATTATTTAATCAAAAAATTGTTTTATCTAGTTTTAATTATCCTTATTTATAAAAAATATGCATTAATTTCTTCTTTTATTAAATGAAATCTTAGATGTGTTTTTCCCTTCTTTTATCTTTTATGACATTAATCATTAATCTATCTAGTTTTTATCATTGCCCTTTCTTTTTCTTCTGTTTCCTCTTCCACTCATTAAATATTTAACCTTATTTTACAATCTTTAACTCTTTTATTTTAAATCAATTACTTTTTTCTTTAACAATATAAATTTTATTTTCTTCAAAATAAACTACATATAATTATTTTTTTTTATCACTTCCATTATCTGTTTTACTTTTCCACAATAATATTACAATCCACTTATATTATACTTGTTGAATTTTTAAATCATAATATATATAAATTTTACTATACAATAAAGTAATTTTAATTACATATATTCACTCCCACATATTATTGAATCTATATTACTCTTTTAGCAAACCAGCTTTTTTTATTTAACAATATTTAGTACTATTATTACTCATATTAAACTTGATTTATTCAAATTTTTCAAAAATTTATTCCAAAAATAACAATAGTTTTTTTTTTCTTCCAAATCAAATAACACTTTAATCTTATTGATGGTCAGTCATAATTTATTTTAAAATATAACTATTTTTCTTTATCATTATTACGGATTCATATATAATCACTATCTACTCCTGAATTTATCTAGAAATAATTTATTTATTTTAATGGCATTAATAATAGACCAAAAAAATTATTGATGAAATGATTTATGGAATTATTGATTACTAACACTACAAACAAATGTTAAAGATTGGCATTATTGCTACTATAAGGATTTACAGAATTACTCTCTACTATTTCTTGAATTATCAAATCGCAATATCACTATACACTATTCTTTATTAGCATTAAATAGTTTCTCTTTTATATCTTACCAAGACCAAAATTTTTTTTATTTATGATTACTTATAAAATTTTTATATTACATCTTATTTCAATCTTGAAATTCCTATCTTATCAAGATGCTTTTTTTTATATATTTAATACATTCTATTCATCTTAATAATATGAAATTCTTTTTATTATTTAAAAACTTCACTTTTTAATTTTACCATTTATTTCCATCATGTTTATTCTTCAAATCAATATTTTAATGAATTTAAATCTTATAATTTCTTTTCAAAATTAACATTTTATTTTTGGCAAAAAGTTTCATGGTTTTGAAATTAAACTAGATTCAATCAGGTTAAATTTTATCAGAAGTGAATTTAAAAGTAATAATGTAATTTTTAAAAAAAAATTATAAAAAAAACATTGGAAAGTGTAATTATAAAAATCTTTCTTTCTGTTTTTTTTTTTTTAAAAAAGTAAATTCATATTCTATCATAATTTTTTGCAAATATTTATTTTAGTCAATTTATTAGAATGTTTATAAATGTATTCGAAGTAAATACATTTTTTTTTGGGTGCTCATCAAAAAAAGGAAAAAGTACAGTAGATACAGGTATAATATTTCTGTCTCAGCAAAAGCCTATTAGTTTCACTTTTTATGTCCGTAATGTTACCGAAAATTAAAGATGCATTTTATTTGAAGCGAATATTCTAGCTGAATATTCATTCAAACTACTATTTGCTCCAATCATACATTTTCCTCGGTATCCTCAATACTATCAATTGCTCTACTAGTAGATTTTCTTTAGTACCTATAGCACTGCTAGTACTAATAGCGGAAATAGTAGATTGTTCTTAATATTAACAAAACTATCAATATTTAAAGATCTTGTTCCTCCATTTATATCCCATAATAATTACTTAAAGAACTCTTTTTTAGGCCATTGCAAGCAAATAATACTGATTTTTTTTATTGGAGATAAATAATAATTTAATGAATGGAATCTAATGGTTAATATTTCTGCAATAGTCAAAATTATTTTGATTCGGATAGAAAATATTTCATAAAATTTTAGATATAAAAAAAAAAAACAAGAAAATCACATAATAATTTTTTAAATCAGAAGTATAATAAAATTCTTTAACTTTTGCTGAACTAATTTATTCGATTCTGCAATTTTTAAGGGAAAATACTTTACTAAATGAACCTTATTCATGAATCTATGTGTAAAAAGTGGTTCTAGTTCATTTTTTTTTACGTTAATTTGACTTATAGCTATAATTAAAAAATTGTTGATTAATAAATTTTTTTTCTTAAATATTTTTATATCATATCTGAACACAAAGAAAATGCCAAAAAAACAAATTAGTTACATTTAAATGTAAGAAAATATGGGAATAGAAATAATTAATATATTTTTAAACAAAAAAAAAGCTATTTAATTATAATTAAAAATAAAAATTGCATTTAAAGTTAAATAAATAATCAATAAGAAAAAAAAAAATACGTCCAAGTATTAAATACATAATAGAAAGAAATTTTGTATATGAATAAATATAAGAGATAAATTATAGATGATATAATGAAATTAGTTTCAGAATCAATGATTACAATAGTTAAAAATAATTTTCATAACAATAGTCAATTTATTCATAACTCCCCCTTTCCTTAACTTTTCCCACCTTTTTTGCCAAAAAGACGTGAAAAACAAGTCATTTTTAAATTAATTAGAAAAAAATTGATTAAATAACATAAATTAAATTATGGAAACTCTTAAAACTCAAAACAAATTTAAAACAACATTAGCAGATATAGAATTTTTAAAGATAACATTTCAACAACTATTGAAAGAGTCATTAGATTTAATCCGTATATCAGCACCATTATTTCTTGAAAAATCATCAGGTTTAAATGACGATTTATCCGGTATAGAAGAAAAAGTATCATTCGAATTTAACAATAAAACATTAGAAGTAGTTCAATCATTAGCAAAATGGAAAAGGTTTGCATTAAAAAAATATGGCATTAATGGTTTATATGCAGATATGAACGCAATACGTAAATCGGAAAAATTAGATCATTTACATTCAATATATGTAGATCAATGGGATTGGGAAAAAGTTATTGATTTAAGCCAGGGTAGAACGAAAGACAATATATTGGATGAAATGGCAAAAATTATTCATAATAATGTGTGCAATTTAGAAAGATTATATTGGAATATGAAAAAAGAAAAAGAAAATATAAATATTCCAAATGAAAATGAATTAATTAAAAAAGAACTATTTATAATATCATCAGAAGAATTATTAAATATCTATCCAAAATTATCAAGCAATGATAGAGAAAGAGAAATATGTAAAAAATATGGATCAGTGTTTATTAAACAAATAGGTAAGAAATTAAGTAATAATACAATTCACGATTTACGTGCACCAGATTACGATGATTGGGAGTATAATGGCGATTTATTATATTGGAGTAATAGCATAAATGGTCCAATGGAATTAAGTTCAATGGGTGTACGTGTAAATAAAGAATCATTAATAAAACAATTAAATATATGTAATTGTGATAATAGATTAGAATTACCATATTGTAAGATGATATTAAATAATGAATTACCACAAACAATAGGTGGCGGAATAGGTCAAAGTCGGCTTTGTATGCTAATATTAAGGAAAGAACATATATCACAAGTGCAATGTAGTTATTGGGATGATGAAAACACAATGGAAGGCACATTATGATAATTTGCAGTATTTTAAGTTTTTTTTCGTTTTATTTTAATTATCTATATTAGTAAAAATATACTAAGATGACTTGAAGTGTATATTTGTATATTAAATTATTTTTAAATATTCATTATGGAAAAAAATGTCAGAAAATAGAGGAAAAAATCATATAGCTTATTAAGAACAAATTTACTTATTCTCAGGTTCTACTCTTTACAATTAAATAATTTATAGAAAAAAAATAACTCGCCTTTTATTTATAAACTTAATTTTTATCAATAAAAAACATTTTTTTCTAATTAAATTCTTAACCAAATTTTCCAATTCAATTGTTATTCAATTGTTTCCATATTATTCATTTTAATTAATATCATTTTAATCATTAACTTATTTAGTTTATATGAATTAGTAGTCAGGTATCGTGGCGAAATGTACAGATTAGTTTCAACGATAGATCGGAATGAGTATTAATATTGTTTTTAAGGTACCCAATTAAATAGGATTGATCCCCTTAAATAATTTTCGAGATAAATAATGAACTCAACTTAACACGCCATTTAAACAATCTTGAGATAATTTCTGATTATTTTTAATCATTTTTGGAGCAGAATTATTTACTTGGGATGCTAATCTAAAATATTTTTAATTATTAACCAGTATGAAATTAAGGCCATGATACATTGTATTAAAACAACGCAGACAAAATCATTTTCATGTTTTTTTTACTTATTCTATAGTTTAAATCCCTCTTATTTGAATTATTAAATGGATGAGAGAAATATGAATTACATTTCACAAGAATCCCATCAGTTACAGTTGGATATTTAATGAACTATAACCTAATTTCTTTGATTTTTTTTTTCTATTAAAATATTGAGAACTTAATGATATAATAAGTGAAATTTAATCATGATTATTATGTTTTATTAATAATGAGCTATTTTTAGTTTAATATAAAATATTCTGAAAATATTTATGAAAAAAACAAGAAAAAATTATAACTTTGTATATTATTGAGATAATAAAATTCTTCAACTTTTCTGAAATAATTAATGATAATTTTAGCAGGCTTTCAAGTTTCTTTGTTTGAAATCTAATTTCTTAGATTTTAATTAATCTTTAAAAAATAATTATAATTATTGTATGAATAAATAGATATAAAACGTCGCACAAGATGAATTGGTTATATTTGTACGCAAAAAATACGTGTAAATGCCATAATTATTCAATATATATAACAGAAATAAATGAAAGTTATTTTGCAAATGTTGATTACAATATAAATTTGTATCACAGCAATCTGTTTTTTTTTTGGAGTTTTAGTGGTGTGTGTGGTTTTTTCTAAGATATTATGCTGGCTTAGATAATTTTTTTCTTTAATGAAAAGAATTAATGATCAATTATTTTATTTTTAGATTCATTTAAAAAAAAAATCAAATATTTTTAGAAAATTAAGATCCTACTGAATTTTTTTTAATTAATAATATTCAGAGATTATTTATTTCAGAAGAAAATCTTCAAAAATTTTTAAAGTTTATATAGAAAACAATTAGTTAATTCTCATTTATAAAAGAACATTAAATTATTATTAATCGTACAAAATTATTCCCGAATAAATCTTGCCGACTATTTAATACTTACATCAACATATTTTACACAAAGAAAAGTACATTGTACAATTTTCTGTAGTTAATTAAACAAGCATCCAAGTAAGAAAGAAAAATACGGTCTCATTACATCTTTAGAAGATAATGAACGTAAAACAAACAACTTTCTGGGCAAGAAGCAGTACGTAACTTAGTTCTTAAACTTGGAAAATTTTACTACCTAAACTTGATTGATGTATTACTTTGCTAAAAATAGCATTTAATCCTCGTAAACAATCTACAAGTATTGGCAAACATTTTTTTAAAGTTCCAAATAATAAATAAAAATTTGTAGAAATGGATATTACAGATAGAATTAATACATTTTGTTATTATTAATAATAGAAAAAATCACTTAGATGATTTCTCTTTTTAAATAAATAACTACTTTTTAATTTAAAAGTAATAACAAATTTATGTTACAAAATAATTTCGTACATCAAGACAGACCTACAAATTTTTAAGTATTAAACATTAAAAAATGGTTGGCGGCGATGAAAGAAAATTTTCCGGGGTATATAGTATTCAACCTGAAAAGGAAAAAGTTGACGTGTTAGTGATGAGCTGACATTGAGTATTAA
>NW_021639829.1:0-3494 GCF_001865345.1 Cryptosporidium ubiquitum | reverse complement strand
TTTTTTTTTTCCTTATTTCTTTTTCTAATTATCACCATAACCATAATTTTCTACAACAAAATCTAAATCTTTATCTCCCCTACCACTTAAATTTATTAATATTTTTTTACCCTTGATATCTTTTGCTATTTTTAATACATAAGCTATTGCATGACTTGATTCTATTGCTGGTATTATACCTTCCATTCTACTTAATTCAAAAAATCCATTAATTGCTTCTTTATCTGTTATACATACTGTTTTTGTACGACCTATACTATTTAAATATGCAATTTCTGGTCCTACACTTGGATAATCTAAACCACTTGCTATACTATATACTGGTGCTGGATTTCCTTTTTCATCTTTTAACATTATTGAATTAAATCCATGCATTATTCCTTCGCTACCATAACTTATACTTGCTGCATGTTCACCTATTTTATTTCCTTTACCTAATGGTTCCACACAAACTAATTCCACTTGTTTATCTGATATAAAACCACTAAATATACCCATTGCATTACTACCACCACCTACACATGCTATAACTATATCTGGTAATACACCATTCATTTCCATAAATTGTTCTCTTGATTCTATGCCTATTATTGATTGAAAATCACGTACCATTTTTGGAAATGGATGTGGGCCTACTACTGAACCTATTGCATAAAATGAATTATCTAAATCTTTCATATATGATTCAAATGCTGAATCTACTGCTTCTTTTAATGTTTTAGCACCAAATTCTACACATATAACTTTAGCACCTAATATTTTCATTCTAACTACATTTTGATATTCTTTTTTTACATCTACTTCACCCATATGTATTTCACATTTTAAACCAAAATATGCTGCTGCTGTTGCTAATGCTACACCATGTTGTCCTGCTCCAGTTTCAGCTATTAATTTTTGTTTACCCATATATTTTGCTAATAATGCTTCTCCCATACAATGATTTAATTTATGTGCACCAGTGTGATTTAAATCTTCTCTTTTTAAATATATTTCTGCTCCACCATATTTTTCTGTTAAATTTTTTGCATAATATATTGGTGTTGGTCTTCCTTGAAATTCTTTTCTTATTTTTTTTAATTCATTAATAAAATTTTCATTTTTACTTATTTTATTATATGCTTGTTCAATTTCCATCATTGCTTTATTAATTGTTTCTGGTAAATATTTTCCACCATATTTACCAAAAAAACCATTTGAATCAGGAAAATGATTTAAATAAGTTTTATCTATCATGATTATTTACTTTTTTTTTAAATGATAAAAAAAAAAAGAATATTTTATTTTAATATTTAATCATTTATTATTATTATTATTATTATTATTATTATTAAAAATAATATTAAGATTTATATTATTTTTAAGATTAAAATAAAATAAATATTTTTTACATAAAAAATTTTTTAAAATTGTGTAATAAAAGAGTGGGAAAAAAATAACAATATTAATAGCGGGATTGGCGTTATTTTTGTATTTTGTATAGGAAAATTTAATTGAGAATGACCATTAAGCATGAAAAAAAAAAAAAATAAGATAAATAAAAATCAAGAAATAAAGATAGAATAAGATATTTAGAAAGATATATAAAAAAGAAAAAAATGATAATATAATTTAAGACATCAATAATTAAATTCATTAATATATTACTAATATTTTATATCAATATTAATATTTTATTTATTAATTTATTTTTATTTTTAATAAAATTATATTAGTTTTAAATTGTATTTTATAATTTTAATAATAATAATAATCATCATCATCATAATCATAATCATAATCATTGTCATCATCAAGTATTTATTTTTATATTTAAAAAAAAATTAAAAAAGAAAAAAAATTTAATCATTTCTTAATATTACTATAATAATAATAATAATAAAAACTTATCACATATAAAAAGAAAAATAAAATAGGTTTTCATTTTTATTTAGATAATTAATTAATTTGATTAATAAATCATATTATTATTTCATTATAAATAATAATAATAATAATAATAATAATAATAATAATTTATCAATCAATCATTTTCTACTTTTTTAAATTATATTATTATTTATTAATAATTATTTCCAATTAAATATAATACAATAATAATTAACAAAATTATGTGTTTTATTATCAAAAAAGTTTGAATCAACCATATTCCCATCCACTATTATGATTAACATCATTTAAATCATTTAAATAATAACTACTGACAAAATTAGTTGTTTTAGTTAAAAAAAAAAAAAATAAAAGTAGATACATGATTTTTATTTTTATTATCACTTTGAATATAATTTTCACAATCTAAAAATGATTAGAAACACAATTAAGTTTTTAATTACCAAATAGAGTAACACAACCATATTTATTTTAATCATCTATACAATAACCACCAATATAATTAGGTGAAGAATGACTACAAGGAGTAGTTCCATCATGTTGAATTCCATCATGATTTTTATAATTACATTGATTATTATTTTCTTTATTTATATAATAGTCACCGTGTGAATTAAGTGAAGTATGACCACAGTGAGTAGATTCATCGTGTTGAATTCCATCATGATTTTTATAATTACATTGATTATTATTTTCTTTATTTATATAATAGTAACCGTGGGAATTAAGTGAATTATGACCACAGGGAGTAGATTCATCATGTTGAATTTCATTATGATTATTATCAAAACCATCTTATCAATTTATTCCACTTAATGATGAATTTAAGGTAATAAATGATAAACTAGTAATTATTAAAAAATATTGATTAAAATTATAATTAATAATAATAGTGGTTAATAATAAGGTGAATAATTTAATAAATGATGAATTTGTCATTTTATGACTTTTTATAAGTATAATTAGATTGAATAAATAGATTTAAAAATTATAAAAAAAAAGAAAAAAAGATTTGTTAATAATTACAAATAATATAAGAATAATATCATTATTTTTAATAGTATAAAATATAGGAAAACAATTTTTAAATATTAATTAACATTTTTATTTTATTTTCCACTAAAAAAATAATATATTATTTATTTTATTTTATTTTATTTTTTTTTGTAAAACTATAATATTAAATAATGATAAATAATTTAAAGATTAGTGATTTTTAAAAATTAATAAAGGCTTTATTTTTTTCTTTTTTTCTTGATTTATTTAATTAGTTAATGTATATATTAATAATATAAATAATTTATTTAATGTTAATGAAAATAAAATATATTATTTATATTAATTATTAAGAATTAATAATTATAAATACAAAAGAAAAAATTATAATAAAATAAGTTATTACTATTGAACATTGTTTTATAATAAATAAAGAATTATAATAACTTTTATGGTGAATATTTAAATAAATTGATCTATTAATAATAATAAATATATTTAATTGAAAGAATTGTGTAGAAAATAAATATTTGTATTAAATAAGATTGATTGAGTGAATAATGATAGTAATGTATATTAATATTAAATTTGATATGTAATAATATTTT
>NW_021639808.1:1378-1827 GCF_001865345.1 Cryptosporidium ubiquitum | reverse complement strand
AGAAAAAAGAGGAAATCATAGTTGTACTTTAACACAACAGATGTGGTTTCCTGAAGAAAAAAAAAAGAAAAGAGGAGACTCCTTTTACTCAGATTTTTTTTTTCAGGAAACCACATCTAGGCATCAATATACTCTATACTTTACCCCTTTTTACTCATTACCAATTATCAATATTAAATTTCTAGTCTATTTTGACTTAATAAACAATTAAATTAAATTACTTCAGATATTATATATATATATATATATTATATACATTATTTTATATAATATATATAATTATATCTCATTTCACTTGATTCAATTGTTTCATTAAAAAATAGAGAAATTTACAAGAATTTCCTTTATCCAGTTAAATAATAATTACTTATTATTTTTTAACTAGCAATTCAAGATAGTATTAGAACTACATTGTAAAATACCCCATAAAACCGAAAATACTATGCAAT
>NW_021639808.1:0-1355 GCF_001865345.1 Cryptosporidium ubiquitum | reverse complement strand
GCAATTCTTCCTCAGAAGAAGAAAGAAAAACAACAATGGTTACGAAGTATTCCAACTTAACACGCTCCCAAACACCATCATAACAAACTGTAAGAAAGGTCAAATTTATTATTATCTTTTTAACTACAAAAATAAGCAGATCAAAAAGAAATAAAACCTCTAAACAAATGTCATGACAATGTAGAGTCATGTATTAATACTATACAAAAAACTTTTTGGAAACCATAATAATACAACAACCTCTAAGTTAATTACTCAACATTTGTGTTAAAATATCAACCCAACTCTACGTTAAATTGACAACAACACACGTACTAACACCACTTTTGTTACTCAAAATGTAACCAATGGCGTTTTTCACGTACTAATCACCCCGCAGCCTTTTCAAGTCGAAATAGACTACAAATTCTTAATACTCAATGTCAGCTCATTACTAACACGCTAAATCTTTCCTCTTCAGGTTGAATACTATATACCCCGGAAAAATTCTCCTCTCTCATCACCGCCCACTTTTTTTCTATTTCTTATTTCTAAAACATTAAAAAAATTCTCCTTTCTCATCACCGCCTATTATTTTTCTATTTCTATTGTTTCTATTATTCTTTACTGTTTTTATCGTTACTCTGCAATTTTTATTATTGCTATTACTATTCTTCTACTGCAATTTTTATTATTACTATCTTACTATTATTATTATTATTGTTATTATTATTATTATTATTATTATTATTATTATTATTGTTATTACTTTTGCTATTGTTACTTTAAATTATTCTTGAGAATTTAATACTTTGTTAATTTCAGAAAAAAAAAATACAATCATTCAAGTAAAAAGACTCAAGAAAAAGAAAATAAAAATCAAACTTAAACATTTATTTAATACATATATTTGATATATATTAATTGAAATCTTTTTATTACAATTATATTTTAATAGTTATTCTAATTCATATGAATTCTCAATTATCATATTATCGACCATTCTAATCTGAAAATTTTTACCAGTCATACTAATATCTCTTGATTTATTTCTATTAATTCATCACCTAAATTCATTTAAATTATTTATTCGCAGCCATTTCCTATTCTTGAGGCTTTTCATCATCTTTGAAAAATATTTTAATTGTTAATTTACTATCTTACTTATATTTATTTTCATCTTTATTATCACCATCACTATCATTATAACCATGCTCGAAGAAATGATCTACGCCGCAAACTTAACTTAAACATTTACCGATCTTTCTCTCTATTCCTCCTTCTAATCCACTCATCAAACCTACTCTACCAACCAATTACCACTTTCCAAATCTATCATCTCTTCTTATCAAATTCTCAATTTCTATGTTTAATCA